>NW_023276807.1:173665742-173690573 GCF_003668045.3 Cricetulus griseus
AGAGCTATACCATGTTGGGTTGCCCCCACCTCTCTCTCTCCTAAATTTTTCCCTTGCCTTGCTGCATCTTTCTTTGTTTTGTTTTTGTTTTTTTTTTTTGAGAGGTTCTCACTTTGTAACACAGACTATCGTGGAACTCACCATTGAGCTCAGGATGGTCTGGAA
The DNA here is from genome assembly GCF_003668045.3 of Cricetulus griseus. NCBI lineage: Eukaryota > Metazoa > Chordata > Mammalia > Rodentia > Cricetidae > Cricetulus > Cricetulus griseus. Next base: position 173,665,908 of record NW_023276807.1, read on the forward strand.
CTTGTATTCTCCTGAATGTAAGGATTATGAAGGCATGGTCTAGCATCCCCAGCCTGTAGAAAACATGGAAAATATTTATGTGTTTGGTGGTTTACACCTCTTGAGTGACTTCATATATGTGGCAGTGTCTGTGGGGCCTCATAGGAGTCCCTATTTGAAACTGTGTCTTAGTCTCAGCTCTGAATCTAAGAGGTCCCAGCCAAGACACAGTAGTTCTTCCATCTTCGTGTTTTAAGAAACATTAGTAGGCTTTCCTGACAAACACTGTAAAACTTTTGTTTACAAGGAATTAAAACCTCTTTATCTTACCCATCTGGTAGAAACTTTATGCAAATGTTTTATTCCTTTCCAGGGTAAAACTGTTTTTGTAGAAAGGCCCTGCTCTGTATTCTCAGAACTTAAGTGGTCTAAGCCTGTCCTGCTTGTCTTCATTTCTTTTCCTCCAATTCTTTTGAAATTAGCCACTCTCAAAAGACTGTAAAGTTTGACCCAAGTGTGGTAGTTTGCATGTAATTGACCCTCATAATCTCAGAGAGAGTGGCACTATTAGGAGGTGTGGCCTTGTTGGAGTAGGTGTGGCCTTATTGGAAGAAGTGTGTCATTGTGGAGGTGGCTTTGAGTTCTCCTCTGCTCAAGCTTTGCTCAGTGTATACTCAGTACACGTCCTGTTGCCTGCAAATCAAGATGTAGCTCCTTCCGCACTCTCAGCTCCTTCTCCAGCACCATGTCTGCCTGCATGCTGCCATGTCCCACCATGATGATAATACACTAAACCTCTGAAACTATAAGCCAATTAAATGTTTTCCTTTATAAGAGTAGCCATGGTCATGGTCTCTTCACAGCAATAGAAACCCTAAGTAAGACACCAACCAATGTGGAAAAGACACAATCACCATCTGGCTAGAATAAAAACTTAGTGCACTTCCTACCCCAGTATGTTCGTTCTCCCACTTTTTTGAGTAGAACACCCTTCTAATGAGAAATAAAGGTTTTGCCTTGCTGAGACACTTTAATTGGGTTGGCAGCCTCTTTCTTGGCAATTTCAAACTTATTTCTAACAATATCCTGCCTTATTTCATCCTAAATCAATCTTGACTTACTTAAAGAAGCCCTAGCACTACTATGAAAGGGTTCTAAATTTCATCTCACTGCTCTAAACCACCTTGATTTCTACTGTACTCCACACGTGGTCCCTAAATGGCAATGCTTAGTCTGGGATCCACAGAATCACAGGCATACAACATCACTGGGTGTTTTCTAGCTTGACTTTCCCAACCACAAAAGTTCATCTTTGTTTTTCCTTTATGATGTATCTGATTTTTTTTTTTTACCCCAGTCTTGACACTGCATGGAATCTTCTCCAGAACTTGAAATTCATCCCTGCATTTCAGGCTTTACATTTTTCCTCAGCCTAGTCTTGTTTCAGATATAGCAAATTGTCTTCCCTCTCCTACCTCCTACCCTCTGGACATGCTTCCTCCAGTCCTTCCCAGGCTATCACCCAGTAGCAAGTGAAGAACCAGCCTGCCTCCATATTAGGCTTAAGGGCCAAATTTTAATAAAAACAGTCTAGGTTCGTTACTGCTTATTATTAAGTCTCTGTTTCTCAAGTTTCAAAAGTTGTTTATAACCATCTTGCAACCCTAAATTTGTTTAAAAAAATGTTATATGACTACCTATAATTACCGTGTTATGAACACCTGTTGTTATGACTTCCCTGTTGTGCTCACCATGTCTGTTTCCACAGCCTGTGTAGGACTAACCTTTTATGTTTATGTTCTACTCCTGTAACCCTGACTATTTTGCCCATCAATCCCTCCCCCATTTGAAAACTCCATATCCCTGAGCTATAAAAACCCTTCTGGAACGAAAGCCCTGCCAAGAAAAATTAATAACAAAACTGTTGTTTACTATTGCCATGGTTGGACTGAGAAATGCAGAAAGCGCTATGGTCACAGATAGGAGTGTTTAACACTGGAATCTGGAGGCTGGCACACATGTTACAAAGCCAACTTGCCTGAATTGGGATGTGGCTGATCCTCTAAGACTCTCTCAAGTAATCTGGAAACTACCTCTTCCTAACCAAATATGCCTCTAAGGGTTCTCCTGGAAACTCCCTACCTAGGACCTAGGCACTGAAGGTAAGCCTAAGGTTGCATTGCCCAGATTCTTCTTTGCCACAGGATTTTGGTGGAGGGGTGATCATCTAAATACAGACGGTGCTCTGGCCCAAATGCCACTTATTAACCAATATGATACACACCACACTTTGCTTCTAGTGAGAACCCTCCAAGTGGACTCTCCTAGCTGGAACCTGACTTTATATCCTCAGCCTCTGACTGAGGCATTGTTCCAAACCAGATAAAACTTTCAGGAACAAAACAGTACCTTCCAAATGATCTGGTTGTTCTGCTTCCTGCAGTTGCCGAGGAACAAAGATTTTTCTAGGACTGAGACTTCAAACAAAGACACCAGTGTGTTTCTTCCCTGAGGCCTTAGAAGTTCAGACTGTAGGCCCTTCCTCAAGCTAACTGAGGAAGCCACACTGATTCTCTGGACCTCAGCCTTCCCCTTCCTCACCCCATGTTTTCTATAATTCCAAGCAAACAAAACCCTGAAGGCCAAGCCATAGATGTTCGCACACTGCAAGGTTCCCAACAAGCCAAATTGGCCACTGTCACTTAAATGTCTCTAAGAAAAGCCCCAGCATTAGGTATACTAAAAAGCTGCCCAGTTATGGGCTCCCTGCCATAGAAATACTGTGTATCTTCTTCCTAACTTAGCTTATTAGACAATGGCATGAAACAGTACAGCTTGGCACAAAGCTGTTACACCTACAGAATAGTATAAATCCTCCCTAAGATATTCAAATGCAACCCCAAATGGCTGAAGCCCACCTTGCTAATCCCAAACCCATAGTCTTCCAACTACATTGCCTATCTTGTCAACGTTGCATCTAGACATCATTCTAAAATAATCCATCCTGATCATGCACATTCCAGCTATTCCTTCCACTTAGAATGCACTGTTTGGGGGTAGTGTGTTAAGCATAGCTCAGTTGTAGAATGCTGGTCAAGAATGTGAAAGATCCTGAGTTTGAGCCCCAGGACAGCAAATAAGGAAAAGGAGAAGGAAAATGGAAAACAAAAAGGAGAAAGAGAGGTAAATGGAGAGGACTACCTTGAAAATTGTATCAGTTTCTCAAGGCACTGCGAAATGATACAAAAAGCATGATAGTTTGCAGCAGCAACATACTCCTGTGCTTATATATGGCATTCTCTCTGTGTGTGTCTCTCTCTGTCTCTGTCTCTGTCTCTCTCTGTCTCTGTCTGTCTCTCTCTGTCTCTCTCTCTATCTCTCTCTCTGTGAGTGTGTGTGTGTGTGTGTGTGTGTGTGTGTGTGTGTGTGTGTGTGTGTGTGTTCTTCTATTGATCTGAAAGTCACTAAGGGCAAATGTTATTTATGGTAACAATGTTCCTCACTCACACAGTCATACACATACACTAGCCTAAGACTTTGGAAATGATCAAAAGAAAACTTTCAGATAGAATTTAGAATTCAAATGTTTAAAAAATGTTGTCTTATAAATTTAAATGTTTCCAGTTTTCTCCAACTGACAATGCATACTCCATACAATATTGAGTTATATAAAATAGAGATTTTGGATAACAACTGTGAAGAAATTTAATCAAAGGGGTGGAGATACTAAACAGGAAACTCATGGTGAAAGGATCAACAATCCCATTGGGAACTATGACACAAGATCCCAAGGGCCAGCATATCTGTCTAAGCTGGCTATTACCCAAGATCCCAAGGGACCAGTGCATCTGTCTAAGCTGGTGATTATCCAATGATGCTTGGTTTGGGTCAGCATTTCAGTATAGTAAGACATTTGTCCAAACCCTTGGGATTCCCCTTACCCACTTCCTCCAAGTGTTTCCTTCAGCATGTTAAATAACTAGCAGAGGACCTGATGGATCCTGGCAAATGCACACTAAATGCCTTAGATTAACAAATAGATCCTCAGAGTGAGGTCTATCAAGGCTCTAGAGAGAAAATTCATCTAAAAATGTGGAAAATGTGGTGGCATGAAAGATAAAGTTCTGGGAAGTATTTAGCCATTGGTAGGAAAGAAGAGGAGAATTTGTTTTGTCACTGAAGAAAATTTATATCTTGTGTAGATTTATTTATTGTTGTGATGATCTGTTCAATGGTGAGAGAATGTGATAACTCTAAACATAGTGAGTTATCCATTTGGTTAGTATGAAGTGGCTTTCTTTTCTTCTTATAAATTTATGTTTGAAGTCTATTGAGTCACATATTAGAATGCGGACACCTGATTTGTCTTTCTATTCTACTTTTGGCATGAATTACCCTTTCCATCCTGTTCCCAGGATTGTATTTGTCTTTGATGGTAAAGTGTGTTTCTTTGAAGCAAGAAAATAGATGAATTCTTGTTGTTGTCATTGTCATTATAGTAATCCAGTCTACTAGTTTGTGTTTCTGACCAAGGAATTCAAAGTTACTGTTGAATAGTGTGTGTTAAATCCCTCCATTGTGCTGATTTTGTTGTGTTTTAAATCCTTATTCTAGTTTTATTCTTTTCCTTTTCAGTTAAATATCTTTACATTTGTTAGCCAACATCTCTATTTTATATAACTCAACTTCCTGCATCTATTCCTTTTCTAGCATAGTTTATTCTTTCCCGTAGCCTCTTTGATATGTTTTCTCCTTAGACCAAGGGATTGTTTCAAGTATCGTCTGTGGTGCAGGAGTAGTGGTCATGAATTCCTTCATTTTGTTTTCTTCATGAGAAATTCCCATTTATCCTTCAATTACAGTTGATGGTGCTTCTGGATATCTTAATCAGTAATGACAGTTACTATCTTTCAGTGCTTAGAATACATTCTCCATGCCCTTTTGAATTTTAGAGATTCTATTAAGAAACCTGCTGTGACTGGACAGTGATGGCATGCACCTTTGATCCCAGCACTTTCAAGGCAGAGGCAAGTGGATCTCTGAGTTCCAGGCCAGCCTGGACTACAGAGTGAGTTCTAGGACAGCCAAGACTACGTAAGATATCCTGCTTTGAAAAAAAGCAAGAAATCTCTTGCCCCCCCCCCAGACTGATCACTGGGAAACCAGCATGGAACTGATCCAGACCTCATGAATGTGGGTGTCAGTGAGGAGGCCTCAGAAATCTATGGGGCCTCTTGTAGTAGATCAGTACTTATCCCTAGCATAGGAATGGACTTTGGGAGCCCATTTCGCATAGAGGGATAACCCCCTCCCCTAGACACACAGGGGAGGGCTTAGACCCTACCACAAAAGGTATGACAGACCTTTTGAAGGTCTGAAGAACCCCGAAAGGAAGGCCTCACCCTCCGTGGGGAGCAGAAAGGGTATGGGGTAGGTATGGCGTTTGTGGGGGGCAGGGGAGGAGGGAAGGGAGAGGGAAAAGAAAGAGAGGGAGAGGGAAAGAGAGAGGGGGAAGAGGAGAAGAGACAAACAGAGAGACAGAGAGCAAAAGCTGCTGTGATGCTGATGTGTTTGCCTTCACCCAGCCCCGTAGCTTGGTGCTTCTCTCACAGCTTTCAGGGGTTTTTCTTTGCTCTTTATGGTAACATTTTAATTATAACATCATGTGGGAAGATTCTTCTCTTGAACTTTTGATGCTTTATAAGCCACCTGGGTGTGATGGCCATCTCTTTCTCTAGACTTGGGAAGTTCACCGCTATGATTTTGTTTATATTTTCCCCGCTGGAGCTGAGGACCTAACCCAGGGCCTTGCATTTATTAGGCAAGAGCTCCACCACTGAGCTAAATACCAACCCCTTGTTGAATTATTTTTTATGTTTTTAGTCTGAAGTATTTCTCCTTCTATCCCCATGATTCTTAAATTTGGTGTCTTAATGGTATCCCATTGAATTATACCTGTATCCTAGTATCCAAGACACCAAGTATTTACAAGCACATCTGAACTCATTGTACAAAAAGAACAGTACACTAATGTACTCTTATAAAAATGCCCAAAATGGAGCCAGGCTACCCTGCCTCGGGAGGCAGGTGACACTACACTGAACAAATATGTGATGGAGGAGAGGTGGGAAAGATAGAAAAACGGGCATGTATGTGCACTGTGGAGAGAGGCAGAACTGGAGATGCAACCATGGTGACAGGCATGAGAGAGAGCTGAGGTTGACAATAGAACATATCGTTGCCCAGTGGTGTTATATGGGTGGTGTGCAAGTAGCCTGAAGCTTACTAAGAAACAGCCTCAGCCCCCAAACATGCCATCTGTCCTCGGGATCACCTGGCTCTGGGCAACGACAGAGGCCCAGAAGAATAATGGTTCAGTTTCTACATTGGACATCCTCAAAGCAGCTCTGTGGTTTGTGATGCTACTGGAGTTCCTGTTGGTGTCAGTGGTCCATGTTCCTGCGCCAGGCCATGATGAAGCCCGAGATCCATGTGGATGTGTACCATCTGTGCCATTGACAGAATGTATGGTTGTGTCTGTGGGCTGTGCTGCCACTGGGGACCATATTGATGTGGATGGCCTGTGTTGCCACCTGAGGCCATGTCTCTTTCCATGGTCCTACTGCTGCCTAAGTCTGTGTTGATGCACAATGGTCTGTGGTGCAGCCTGAAGCTATGTTGATGTCTGCAGGCCATGCTGCCATAAGGGACCATATTCATGAGGATAGCCTGTGCTGTTGATGTCTGTGGTCTGGGCTTCCACAGAAGGCCTTGTCTGGGTCCATGATCCTACTACAATCCAGGGAGCTGCTTTAGTGGTTTGTGCTGTTTGCAAAGACCTTGTGCTGAAACCTTGTAGAAACCCACAATCTGTGCTCCAAACCAACTGTAAAAGGTAAGGAAGCTACTTTTACAGTGATATCAGTGACTGCAGATGCACAATTGAGAAAGAGAAACTAGGAAGGCTTCTGTGACAACCCCTACCCCCAAACCAACCCCCAACCCCTCAAAAGTAACAAACTAAACAGGAAGCCGTTAAAGAGACTGTTAAAACATGTGACAAAGATGCTGAAAGTAACTCTCCACAGTTGATGGCTTCCGGCCAGGCTGCAGGAGGAACAGGACTCAGTCTGATTTAAGAGGCAGTCATTTGAGAATTTGACCATGCTTCAGTAAGTATATAGATAACAGAAATTTGACTTTTTTTTTCCTTTTTTTTTTTTTTTAGTTTTTTTTTTTTGTGGGGGAGGTCACAAGTGTTTGGGGTAGAAATGGAAGGACTGAGAAGTGAGGGTGCCCAGAGTTCAATTTCCAAAGAATGAATTAAAATATGATGTTAATTTTGAAATGCCCAAAATGTAACATTAGAGGATGATTTGTGTGCTATTCATAGAACTAGATTTTCACATCGTCATATTATTATTTTATCTTTATCACTATCTATACATTTTAATTCATCTATCTTTTCTTCTATCACTGATAATTCATCTTTTATTTGATCCATTTTAATTGATGGGATTTTTCTATTGCACTTTTTATTTGACTTGCTAACTTTTTTATTTCTAAAATTTCTATTTTTTTCAGTGTTTCTGTGTCATAGCATTTCTGTTTCACACTCATATTATCTTTCTTATTTCATGTAGCTGTTTATTTGTATCCTCTTAAAATTTATTTCAGCTTATTTCTATCCTTTTTTATTTCATCCAACATTATTAAAGTCATTCTTTTAAATGGAGTTTCATATAATATACTCATCGGAGTCATTACTGTGGAATTTAATTTTTTGGAATGATATTTCTAATTTGAATCTTTTGTTTTTATATTACTACATTGAGACATATGCATCTGGGGGTATTTCATTGATTTGACTTTTTATCAGTTATATTCTTTCAGTGGTAATATTCTCAATATCCAAGTGGGGTTGGATTATGGTAGAGTTAGGTGCATAGTTCAGAAATCAAATCTTAATCCATCATGGCAATGCAATTTTGGTTGTTCCCAGCTCAACTCAATGAAAGAAAAGTCGGGGGGAAAATAGATTTGAACCATATTAAAAATTCATTATTTTTAATCAGTTAGGTCTGGCATGAATGCCAGTTACTAGACTGACAGTAAGGCTGACACATTTGAGAAGCAGCTTGCCAAGGAGATCCGGAATCACTTATAGCCATACCCATTTATGAAGAATAGCTAACAGCAATTCTTTTATTTACTCACAACACTGGAAACACAAACTAGGTCCTCTGTAAGCAGACTTACTACTGAAAAGTGAGGTTATATTTCTTGCATCAGAAAATAGTAAAGATAATTAAAATTTGATCTTTGCAAATAGTGAGTTATTCAGTTTGTGGCCATATATCTCTATTTTCTAGGTTCCTTTTTGTGATAGTAGATAGAAAGAATGAACCAGCTCATCCCTTAGGGCCAGTCATATTCTGTCTAGGAAAATATGGACTTGGCAAGGAACTATGAAAGATACGAAGGTCAAAATACTAACCTGGCCAGGCATGGGGGCTGAAGAGTCCGCCCCAACAGCTCAGAGAAACAGGAGAGGAGATGTAAAGCAGGTGATCTACTGGACAGACAAATAGACACACATGAGGAGACGTTTTCTGAGGGTGAAAGCTTAATTCTTCATTTTTTTTTCTCTCTGCTGATTGTTCTATTTTCTTCTTTTTCTGTCCTGTTCTTATACCCTGGTGTTTTCCATCATCTTCTTCCCAATTGTTCTCTGCTATCTTTTCCCTTCTGTGTCTTCTCTGATGCTTTCCTTCTATTATATCTCTTTTTTTTTCTTATCCCTTTTATGTCTCCTTGTAACACAATAAATAAAAGACCCAAAGACTGATATTGGAGTTCAAGCTTCAAGAAGAAGATCAGAAAAGCAAAACAGCCAGCTACTATCTCTTACCTCTCTACCTTAGACTGAAAGGTGATCCTGGCTCTACCAAAGCTCAGACTGCAATCCCAGACTGCTATGCTCTCCTCAACATGGCTGGAGAATCCTGAAACTGACTAATGAAGACCCTGCTTCTATCTTTCATATCTCTCTAGTGCTGAGATTAAAGGCATGAGCTCTGTTACTCTTTTAGACCAACTCAATCTCATGTAGCCTTGGGTAGCCTTGAACTCAGAGAGATCTGTTATGATAAATCTTTCCACCATAAGCCGCTGAGCCCCACCGCCCATGTGTGTGCTCTACGCCAGCCACCCGCCTGAATTAGGGCCCTAATTAATGCACAGAGAGACTTGTATTAGGTACAATGCTGCCTGGCCAATAACTAGGATTCTCATCTGTTAGCTCTGTCTCAATTATCATAAATCTATATATTTTATAAGACTTATCTTATTGGACACCTTATTGGCTTCCCTCCTTGCCAGTGGATCACATTGCACCACAGGAGGAAGAGCGGAGGGGAAAAGGGACACTTCCTGTTTCTCCTTGCTTAAATATGAGTCTCCTTGCTATGTCATTTCCTGCCTAGAATACCACTTCTCTACTACATTTCCCAGAATCCTCTTTGACTCCTAGTCCTGTCTAACTTGCTGTCTCATTGGCCAAACAGAACTTTATTTAACAATCAATAAGATAAACATACACAGTACATTCCCCATCAGAGATCCATCTGCCTTTGTTTCCTGAGTCCTGGGATTAAAAGTATGTGTCTAGTTTCTATGGCTAACTAGTATAGGCTACTTTGCTATTTTGATCTCCAGTGGGTTTAATAAATTATAAATAATATAGCACCACATCTCCTAAGACAAAAAAATTTCTATGCAAAAAAAGATTACCTCACAACCACAAGTTACATATTCTCCAAAAACAAGTTAAAGTCTTTACACAGGAAGAAATCACACTATGGTTACAAATTACATGTTTTCCTCAGAAGCCCACAAGAAGTTAAACATTTTTGTATTAATTTTCCCACTATAACATCTTCACCCCAAAGCAATGATTCTTTTATAATTGATTAACAAAGTTTTAAGCAAGCTAAGTATATTTTAGCCAGTTCCTTCTGTATTAGCAGGCAGCTGTTTGCAGTTACAGTGTAGCAGATTCCTATTTAATCTCTACTCTAGAAAAGCTTTAAACAGTGGTGAGCTAACCATCTATTTTTCTTTACACACAATAGGGTCATTTAATTTCCTTTCACAGCTTTGTTTTTTCAAGGTACATACCAGGGCCTGTGATTAATTCTGTTAAGACACATGACCAAGGAACTCAGGCCTATCCTTGGGTATAGGGACATAATTGTTTTCTGTGATCATCAGCCTTGTTTTTCCACAGGCAGAATTCATGGGTCTATAATGCATGAAACTTCCTTGTTCTTATTTTCCATCTTCTCCAAGTCTCATATCTAACAAAGGAGAAAGTGACTTCTAGCTTATTTTTGCCATTTTGTATTTATTATTGGAACGATTGGCAGAATAACCTAAACCATTTCTCTATCATCTTTACTGTCTTAACCACCTGTATCTTTTAGACTAAGAAAGTTAAATCACAGATCTAACTAGTCATCATTGCTCTTATAAAAAAATCATCTTCATTATGATCTGCTAGTAAATTGTCCAGTGGGTAATGGGATTTTCACAAGAAATAGTTACTCTATACTAGATACAGTGGGATCATTTCACAGAGTAATCACACCATGCCAAATACAACAGGAACAGGGCAGCAGCAAACAGAATGAAGCACAGCAGAAGCAAAGGGGCATTCTGGAGACAATTCCCTCAAGGCTTTGGCTCTCCAGGATGTACCCATCGCAACTTTGTTATGGGATAGATTGTATTCTATAAACTCGATTGCTGACTGCAGCTCTTCTAAAATGGCTACAGGCACAATCTCCTTAATTGGGAAGTTGAGGAAGAAGGATCATGACTTTAAATCTACATGGAATACATAGCAAGACCTTGCCTCAAAAAGAAATCTACCTTGAATTGCAGATGCCTCTAAAGCCCACTGTTGTAAATTGAAGTTATTATAATTTCATAATGGAAAAATATCCTTATTTTTTCAAGAAAACTCATCTTAGTGTTTCTACAATGGTGATAAAACCATAACCAAAAGCAACTTGGGAAGAAAGAGATCTATTTATTACTAAAATTCTCAGGTTACACTCCATTACTGAGGGAAGGCAAGACAGGAACTCAAGAAGCAGAAGCCTTGGTGGAGTGCTACTTACTGGCTTGCTCCTCATAACATGTTCAGTGTGCTTTTTGTTTTGTTTTTTAAGTTTTTTAAATTTATTTTATGTATACAAATGCTCTATCTACATGTATGCTTTCATGCCAGAAGAGGGCATCAAAACCCCACTACAGATTGTTGTGAGCCACAATGTGGCTACTGGGAATTGAACTCAGGACCTCTGGAAGAGCAGCCAGTGCTCTTAACCACTGAGCCATCTCTCTGGCCCCATCAGCCTTATTTTTTACATAACCCAGGACCATCTACCCAGGGGCGGTAGTACCCACAGTGAGCTACACTCTTCCACATCAGTCATTAATTAAGACAATATCCAAGAAGTACCTGAAGGCCAATATTATGGTGGTATTTTTCCCAATGAAGATTCCCTCATCCAGAGATGAAGAAGAAATCACTATTCAATGGCATTTAATTTACAACCTTGTGGTAGTAGATGATCCTTTTTTGCAACCCAGTTGAGGAGATGGGAAATAATAAAACCTTCGGAAAGCACAAAGTGAGGTTTAAATCATTCAAACATCAAGTCAAGCTAACTTTACCCAAACAGTGGTCATGGTTTATGACTACTAATAGCAATGTATACTAACGATTCCTGGAGGGCAGGTATGTGGTCACAAGACATCTAAGGACTGAATGTAATGCTGGTGCATTATAAAACTCAGAGAATTTTTAAAGGTTTAGAAAGCTTTGCTAAGATCCATGTGTATCTAGGAATGTCATTTCAAATGTCTGCATTTTCATTATTAGTAGACCTTAATTATTTAGATATTTCTGTGCATAATATTTGGAACAGTGAGAGTATAAGCAAACATCACATAGGAAAAATATTAAACTATTAAACATTACAAAAAGATTCCCTCATCCCAGATATACCTAGGTTTGTGTCAAGTTGACCAAATAGAAGAATTTCATTATAAAAAATTAATTTATTAGCAATGAAAACAGAATAAAATATTAATTGCAGTATGTATATGAATTTTTATAAGAATTATCAAATAACAACTTCATACATCATGCTCCATTCCACTAAAGTTCTAATCAACTTTGAGGAGATCATTACTGAAAGAGCAGGCCTCCCCCTACCAGCTCAGGTGTAGTGTGGAGTGTATTAGAGGAATTCCTGCAGTTCACATGGAGTCCAAGGGCACCATGTGTCACCAAGCTTCACAAGGCACTGCAATGGGAACACCAAAACCTGTGATTACTTTTCATGATCCCCTAGGGATATATTACATAGTCCTTTATGTTACTGATCTACTCACTGGAACTTAATTCTACGCTAATGACCAGGAGTTATATAGATTCCAGCGTCCCAGTGCCCACAGGACCCCCACACACACACACACACACTTCTGACATCAATCAGATAGCAGGGCTCATAAGCCACTGGCACTTCTGACCTACTAGCTATAAATCGGAGGGTTTCTATGAATTCCTCAGGGTTGTTAATTTTCCAGTCCAACTTGCAAAACTCAGAAAGCTTTGTACCTGCAATTAGAGTTTTGTTACAAGAGACACAGGTCAGGGCCAGACCCATTCTCTATGCCCCAAAGAAGCATAAGGCAATGATTATAAAGTCCTCAACTACAAGGAAGCTTCAAACAGCCAGAGCTGTAGTTAAGATTTCAGTATGCAGGTGGGATTGAGCAAACCACTGACCACCTGATCAAGCTTAATCACTCAAAGACAACTGTTTTGTCTTTTGGAGTGCATGCCCTCAAAATCAATACAGGCCAGACAAGTCCTCCTACCCTCAGACTGGGATGATATCGAAATACATTTGAATGGAAATGGCCCCATTTGATGCTCTTATAAAATGAGAAACTTACTCCACTGTTTGGAGCTGAGTGCATGTGCAGCTCAATGCAGTGGGTGTCCTGATGCTAACAGGTTGTTGGGTGCCTTGCTCAGGGTAGGATGTGTGCATGGTATATGCAAGTAAGAGTCTCTGGCTGTCAAGAGCATTATGACTAGAAGGGGGTACGAGGATAGCCTTAGACAAGTGGAGTTCACGATTACTAAGCTATTCCTTATCCTTGCCTGCTTCAACATCACAGAAGAGGGACAGAAAGAATGTAATACCCAGAGGATGGGAGGAGAGCTTCGAAATGCTTTTTTCTGGACATGATATGGCTCTTGCTCTTGTAAACTCACAACAGCTGTGCTTACCGCACAAGACCAAGCCAGTCAACTTTCCAGCATGGGTGGGAAAGGCCTTTCCAAGGTCCCACCCCTACCTGAGGAGCTATTGTAGATAGTTGATGGCTTCTGAGTGAGGTAGGGTCATTCTCCTTTGTAGATAGTAGGTTCCCCATGGTCCACTACTGGTGGCACTAATTGGACTCTGAGTTATAAAAACAGAAAACAAGGACATGAAGGTAGAAGGGGAGTTGGAGAAGCCAACTAGGAGGTATTGGGGATAGATATTATCATAATACTTTGTATACATGTATGGAGTCCTGTAGGAATAAATAAATAGCATTATTTAAGAAATCTTCTGGGAATTTAGTTGAAGAGAGGGAGGAATGAAGAACGAAGGGGTCTGTACCAGGTTGGAGAAACCCACAGGAACAGTTGACCTGAACAAGGGAGAGCACATCGACCCCAGATGCTGTCCAGGAGGCCAGTACAAGACTGATCCAGACCCCTGAACATGGATGTCAATAAGGAGGCCTCTGCACTCCAGGGAGCCTCTGGTGGTGGATTAGTATTTTTCCCTGGTGCAAGAAGGGACTTTGAGAGCCCATCCCATGTGAAGGGTTACACTCTGGCCCTGGACACATGGGGAAGGGCCCAGGACCAGCATAGGAAGACTTGGTGGACTTTGCAGAGCCCCCGTTGAGGGCCCTACCCTGCCTGGGGAGTGGTGGGTGGATGGGGTGGGGGTAGGCTGGGGGTGGGGGAGGAAGTTTGGGGGTGAGGGGAGGGAGAGGGAGAAGGGACTTGAAATAAGCTTGTTCCCTAACTAGAACTAATAAAATTAAAAAAAAAAAAAAAAGAAATCTTCTGGAGATGTGGCTTAGCAGTTAAGGGAATTGCTGCCCTTGTAGAGGACTGGAGTTCAGTTCCAAGCACCCACACTAGGAGCTGCTCAACTCCCTGTGAGTCCGGCTCCAGATAGTTGACATGTTCACCTGACCTCAGCCAACATGCCATGAAATCCTTGATAAAAACATCACAGCATATCAGAATGGTTTCATGAAAACTGGTGGAAACTGGATGTTTTGAAGAGGATACCAGTGTCTGAGGATGAACAAGGAAATGGACCAAGAAGGTGACACAAAAGCTTCTCTACCCACAGACCAAAGCCTTAGATCTTGGGGTGAGCTGGGCAACAGAGCGCCTGATGGGTATCAACAAAGCTATCACAATTGCTGTTTTTATCGCTGTGGTGAAATGCCTAGCCCAGAGAGCTGGAGAGATTGCTCAGCAGTTAGCTCTGGCCCTTCTTCCAGAGGACCCAGATTTGGTTCCCAGGACACACATGGTGGCTTACAACCACCTGTAAATCCAGGGGGATTATATTGAGCCTCTATAAACATCAGGCACATGCATGGTACAGACATGCATGAGGGGAAACACTCAAAAACATTTTTTAAAAATTACATAGCAGAAGCAATTTCAAGCTAAAGAAGTTTGTTTTAACTCAGCTTTAGTGTTTAGTCCACAGTCACTTGGCACCATGCACTTGGGCAGAGCAGAATGATTGGAGAAGACCACAGAGAAATCCTACCCCACTTTGTCTGTGTGGTAGTTTGGTCCCACCAGAAGAGATCATAAGAGGCACAGTTAGGATGGCTGGAGGCATCTTCACAATTTTGCAGAATCATCTTAAGTGCTCTTCCCCTACAAAACACAAAATGTGTTTCTGATAAAAATGATTAGCTTCAGATGACAAGCCTCTCACAAAGCAATTAAGATGGTATTAAGAACATCCAAAGGCACCAGCACAAGCCATAACGACGGCATGAAATGCACAATAAAAAGATGAAATACAAGCCAAAACAAAGCCATCTCATTAAAAGCACAGGATTAAGGTTGAAAATGCCAAGGCGCTCATCAAAAGTCCTTCTTTTCCCTAGTGATAATTTTAGTTTGATGATGCCAGCGCCAAGACAGCTTGATTTTCCCTCCTTTGCGGCGCTGTTTTCACTCAGCACCTCTGAGGCTGTGGACAGCTGTCTTCGAGGAAGAATGCGAATGGTGAGAGGAAATATTCAAAAGAAATAAAGCTAAGTAGATAGCATGCTTGTAATTTAAATATACATTTCCTATAAACATAGTATAGATGGAGGCAGATCTAAGCAAAGCTGGCCCCTCTCTCCTCACTCGTGTCTGTATCCCAATATCTCTCCCTTTATCATGCCTAAGTGGTCCCTTTTTTGTCACTGAGCTGTACCCTGTAAGTGTTTACCTCACTAAGAGTCATTATTGAAAAACAGATACTCACTGGACTACACTCAGCTCCATCACTGACTGTCAATCAAAAGGACATAATTGACACACTAGAGAAAAAACCACGCCAGGGACATTTAAAGAGGACATGTGGGAAGCAAAGGGTCACAAAGGTAGCTGCTTGTTTGTCGGCTCTGTATGTGTGTGCAGACAATGAATACAGTCATCAAGTTCAGAGTCATCGATATGTTTCTAAATCAAGGAAGTGAACACTTCATTTAACCTTGTTAAATTACATTTGACAGGAGGCCACTGGTTGCCTCCAATGAGCTACTTCCTCTCTTAGCCACATGGTGGGGCTCTGTTTGGGACCTCTGGTGCTCCAGCCCCAGGCTCAGAGCCTCAGCAAAGAACAGCTTGTGATACGATCCCACTGATAAACCTTGCTCCTCTGGCCCCATGGGCTATGATACTCTTGACACTCATGAGATATGATGTCCAGGCATTCTGCATCACCTGAGCAGAGCCTTTGCCACTGTGGATGTGCTTCAAGGGCACTCAGTGCAGTTCCACATCAGCAGCTATTATCTCTGTTATAGACTATGTTTGGGCCTCCCAAAACCCATATGTTGAGGCTCCACTCCCACCCCCAGTGTAATAGTATTAAGAGTTGGGGGCTTTTAGGGAGATGCAGATGTAGATAGGACTTGAGGATGGAGTGCCATTGTAGATTAGTGCCCTTTTGGGGGAAGGGGTCTGAGGAGACAGCTGAGTGGGTAAAGCAAAGGACCTGAGTTTGAACTTCCAGAACACACAGAAAAGCCAGATCTATGGCTCGAATTTGTTCATCCTAGGAACGACAAGATGGGAGATGGAACCTGCCTATGTGGCAAAGATTCCAATTTAAGGAGACAGCGAACCAACACCTCTGACATCTGTATACATTACGCATTCACACAAGTAAAGACATACATACACACACACACACACACACACACACACACAGTACCTACACATACTAAATGGGGATATAGCTACTAGAAGCCAAATGCATGGTTATATGCAAGTGGGTAACAGGACCCAGAAAAGAATAAAGCTGCCAGCATCTAAATCTCAGACTTCTAGGCTTCTAGAACAGTAGACTAAATAGCGTGCTGCTATTAAATCAGGCTATGGCATTTTGTTCTAGATGTCCATGATCTCTAAGATAAAAAACCAATACAGAGAAGTGCAGTGCTGCTATAAAAATGCAAATATGGAAGCGTTTTGGAGCATGGCAATAGCAGAGGCTGGGCTTGTGAAGAAAAGGGGATCACGCAAGAGAATTGCATGTAGAGATGTGAGTGTCAAGGACTGTCCTGATGAGGTCCCAGATAGGAAGGAGCAGGCATGCAACAGTGAGAAAGGATGATTCTTGTTGTAAATGGTAGAGAACTTGACTAAACTTGATCACACTTTGATAGGCAGGGTTCACACATGAGGAAACAGGGTCTTTAAGTGTGGATATTTCTATGCTAAGTGTTGAAGAACTAACTGATTTGGCTCCTAGTAACTATATATAGGAGGAAAAACCTCCAAGACAAGTCAAACAAAAAAAGACTCAGAACTTAAAGATTCAGAAACTGGCCGGGCAGTGGTGGCGCACAACTTTAATCCCAGCACTCGGGAGGCAGAGGCAGGCAGATCTCTGTGAGTCCCAGGCCAGCCTGGTCTTCAAAGAGAGTTCCAGGACAGGCTCCAAAGCTACACAGAGAAACCCTGTCTCGAAAAACCATAATAATAATAATAATAATAATAATAATAATAATAATAATAATAAGTTCAGAAACTGCCAGCCTGTCACTATGGGAAAAAAAGGAATAAGATGTCCAGAAAACAACTGCTACTTGATAAGGAGATTGAACCTCAGATTGACCCAGCCAATCTACAGAAGCTGCAAGTGAGGTGGAATTACAACAGCAGAAATACTACCATGGACACAAAAGGAAACAGAAAACAGGATCAGAGGAAGAAAACTGTGATCATGCGTGTTCTCCATGACAGTAAAGGCCTTTCCCTTGTGAGGGCACACCGAGAATGCTGTCAACAGGACAACCACCCTCAAATACCCAATCTACTGGGACCTTGAACTTGGACTTACTCTGCCATGTGAGCAATCTTATTCAGCAGCTCAAGCCAGGACACCTTTTCATTTGAGCAAAGCCTTCTGGTACCTTCTCTCATTCATCTCTTTTCACATCTAAGATCTCGCCATTTAGCTTCTACACCACAGCCAAGTTGTCTGCTAAAACAGATGCAGAGCAATACCACCCTGGTCAGCAAGCCCTGGCTGCCATCCAGCTGCTGGTGGCTTAGCTGCAGGTGTCGCCTGAGACTCCCACCCTCCCCAGAGCAGCCTGCATCTGCTGGATGGGAAGTGCAGGGCAGGTGTATGGATCCAGAGCCAGCCAAACATGAGCTAATTCTAATAGACAACATTGGTCTATAGGGGTTACAAAGGATTTGAGGGACCTAAGCTGCATGCCTATGTTTGCATGGAGATCCTTTCAGTAGTTGTAATCAAGGTCAGTGCTGGCCAAGTGTCTGTGCTCTTTTCCAAAGCATTGAAAATAAGACCTCATGTAGATTCACAAAAGTAAGAAGACAACTATATTCAAAGTGAAGCACAGGTACACATCAGAGAGAGATGGGTGAACACTGACAGCAAATCACTGCCAGAGAGTGAGGATACTCAGGACCTGTCCGTGAGTGAGTGAGTGAGTGAGTGAGTGAGTGAGTGAGTGAATGAGGATACTCAGGACCTATGAGTGAGTGAGTGAGAGTGAGTGAGTGAGTGAGTGAGTGAGTGAGTGAGTGAGGATATTCAAGGACCCTTTTATTTTTGGTGCTTCCTTTCAGAGGTTCAAGAGGAGAAACTGGTCATTAGCAGGTGGTTTTATGTTTTGATTGGCATGCTAAGTAACATAATCATTTTTTTATGGTAGATGCATGTCCCTTCCAATAATCCATTCTGATTTTAATCCTATACATAGGCATAAAATAATAAACAAAAGACTCTCCCTAAATGTTTACATAAAGACTCACAGAGTCTGAACTGACAACCAGGAAATCTGCATGGGACTGACCTAGACCCCCTGCACATATGTGACAGTTAAGTAGCTTGGTCCTCTTATGGAACTCCTAACAGTGGGAACAGGGGCTGTCTCTGACTCTTTTACTGGTTTGGGGGACCCTATTTCTTATATTGGGTTACCTTGTCCAGCCTTAACTTGCTGCAAGTTGATGTGCCATATTTGGTTAATATCGATGGAAGGCCTGTCCTTTTCTGACTAGAAATGGAGGAGAAGTGCATGGGGGGAGGCTGGGTGGAGGGAGAGGAGGAGCTGGAAGAGAGGAGTGAAGGGAAACTGTGGTCGAGATGTAAAAATAATTAATTAATTAAATTTAAAAATTTCAAGGAAGTTAATTTAGGAACATGGATTTGCCTTGCTGCACATGCACCCAGAGTTAGTTCAGGTTGGTTCTGGACTTACAGCCTCGGGCCAGCATGTATTAAGAATATGTTTGAATGGAAACTGTCTTGAGTTTGCTGATCATCAGTAGGCATAAGAGCTTATCCTGACAAGGGCAAACATGCAGCTCGATGCAAGTTGGGGTCTCAGATTTCTAGGTGCATTATTTGAAGAGGGGTGTGTGTGCAGAGAACAAACAGGCAAAGAGTGACACAGCCAAGTACATTCCTACAAGAGGTAGGCATGCATAATCCAGAGTATAGCACCAGATTCCTAAACTCTCCCCTGTGCTTGCCTGTCTCACTTCATAGATATATGATCCCTAGTAATTAGCTTGTAATCCAAGGTACACCCAGTGTCTACTTTCAGAGAATACAACCTGCAACACGGTACAGTTAAATGTCTCAGATCATCTGATGCTGACCAGCCATCAAAAAACCTGCAACATTGAACTTCCACATTTGTACAACCTTGGCATTTTTTCACCATTTGCTCACATATTCACAACACTTCAATGCCTCCAATGAGACAGGCACTATGCATGGTAAAGGATACATGAAAACTTCTGGAATGCAGACACAGAACCAGAGGTGAAGCAGTCATCTTGCAGCCATGAAAATGAAGACAAGAAATGCCAGAAGAGGGATTCCACAAAGCTAGAGCTGCTGCTAAGCTGCCTGGTGTGAGTGTTCCTTGAATTTTCTGCCAGTTGCAAGGAAAGTATAAACTATAGCCTATAAGACCTACCACTTGGCACTCACTCATATGTCCAAACAAGCATTATGCCTCACTAACCCCTTGTTGATTTATTGATTGAGTGAACAATGCTGTTTATTATTATTTTAGCTTCCACTTTCCTTGATTAATTCCATAGTCAGCCCCTGAAAAGGAAGAAGGACTTAAGAACAGCCTGGGTCTCTTGCTGCCCAGCCCTTGGCTCACTGTTGCCATGATAAAACACACTGTCTAAAAACAACTATAGAAGAAAGTTTATTTTGGCTTATGGCTTCAGAGGAATAAGAGCCCATTGTGGAGAAGAGACCTAGCAGCAAGTGGCTGTCATGGTGGCAGGAGTGAAAAACTGACCCCCTAACATCTTCAAATGGAAAGCAGGAAGTGAAGAGAGCAAACTGGAGGTAGGGCCAGGCTATATACTCTTGAAGTCTACTCCCATCCACATACCTCCTCCAGCAAGGCCACACCTCCTAAACTTCTCCAAAAAGCACCACCAACTGGGGATCAGGTGTTTAAATCCATGAGCCTACAGGGGACTTTTCTTATCCAAACTACTAGTCTTCTGTCTCCATTTCAAGAGGGTTTTTATCACATATAAATGATAAAAAAACCATAAAATATGTTTGACACTTTTTAATGTCTCATATTCAAAGAAGAAAAAAATCCACTGTGAGGCATGTAAGGGTTTTGTAAACATACAGCAGCATCTTATTGGAAAATTTCAGTTTAGAGGAGCCAAGAGGTAAATGGCAGGTCTATAATTATCCCTCTGCAATCAATAAGTTTCAAATTGCTATCTGCTCCCAAAAGCAAAGAAATTTTTAAAGTATTTTTTTGAAATATCAGGTGTTACATATTCATTAATTTGCTGTGTCATAGAGTTCTAGACACAGAAGGGATTTGGGGGTAATGTTTATATAGTCAGTCTGGTTGAGATTAAAGAAGGCCAAGAAGGCAGGTTGGCTCCCAAGCTCAGCCAGACTGGGACGCTCCAGGAAGCTCTCCACAGACTCCACGGCATTGACTTAACTTATCTCCTGATCAATTCCTTCTTCTTAGCTATGTTTTCTATTAACTTATTGATTTGTATGCCTGTTAAACAAGCACTCATGTCCTACCAGTTATGTAGAAGCATGTAACCAGGGAGAGGGAAAATGAGGCATGATTCTGTACCTCAGGAGAAGTACTCAGACAGACAGGTATGCAGACCCACCATGAAGAATCTCAAACCAAGTACAACCACCAGTAAGATGGCTGGGCCAGTAGAGGCCCTTGCTACCAAGCCAGACTTCTGAATTGGATCCCCAGGACCAACATGGTAGAAGGAGACAACCAATTCCCAAAGGTTGTCTTCTGACTTCCAAATATGCACTGTGGAACATGCATGTGCATGCACAAATGCACACACACACACACACACACACACACACACACACACACACACACCTATGCATGTGCACTAATGGACAAATAAAAATTAAAAATAAAATTAAAAATGCAAACTATTTAACAGAAATAAACACAGGCTGCCTGGAGCAATTCCAGAAGACAATTAAATTAAACATGAAAGGGAATCAAAGGACTGCCTGTCTGAGAAGGCAGCCCCTGGGCTGTTTTCAACAGTCAGTCTCCTGTCATTGTAACTATGGTTCAAAGCCTGGTCCATCACCTGCCAGCTGGGAACTTGCAATAGCTTGTTAGTAGATATCCCTGCAGTGTGCCTTTCCCCTGGGGCAACCAGAGTAGGCTTCTGAAAGTGACCTGACTATGTCATTCCTCCAATGGCTTGAAACAAAGTCTTTGGTGGGAGCCATTTGGCTCCCTCAGGGACAAGGCCTGAGAATAGCACAAACTGCTCTCCTTGTGGCAAGACCCTGGAGATTCTGATCCACTTGGCAAAGACCTGTGCATAGTTCGCTGCATGATTCCGGGCATGACCCCAGGTGCTACCTGCTCTCCTTGCTTTCACCATGCCATATTGCTGGTCTGAATGAGTCACAGTAGGTCATAAAGTTTAATATTACATATTTGAATGACTGGTCTGGAAAGAATGATTTTAACCACAAGAGTCTTGGAGAAATATTATTAAATAGATGGTATCAGGAGTTAATGGGAACAGCCTAGGAACAGGGAGTGAAGCAGAATCATAGAAACCCACAGTTCCCACATTTCTAATAACTGTGGCAATACCCCAAGAACTTAAGGAAGAAGGACATAAGAACAAGGGACGAACAGTGCCAATTATTAAGTTTCCCAAGTTATGTTGCCTTTATGATAAATGGCAAAACCTGGTATATTCCCAGAGGAGATAGAGTAGGACAGAATGTAGAATGAATTTTTCTAGCTTTAGCTAGTGATTTGATGGTAAGAACCCAGACCTTACCAGATGTAAACATTAACCACTAGAGACAAAACTGTCTCTCACTTTGCATAACACTGTAACCGCAAATGCATAACTGGGCACACTGTTCTACCTGTAAGTGTGCCTGGTCAGAAAAGTTCCTTTGTAACTTGCAAGACTGCTTGTGTTCCTAACAGAAGAGCTATAGATCAGAAGGGTAATGGCTACCGGTGGGAAAGTTAGGGGACTGAAGGGGAAAGAGGCAAGGAACAAATTGATAATTATTGTAACCATTTTTAGAAACTTAGGAAGTAAGAACTGACTGTAAAGTTCTTCATGCAACCCATTGAAACTGTATAAATAAAGACAGCCCAGGCTATCCAGGGCCACTTGTTTGAGCAACAGCAGGTGGTCACAGTCTTTTCTTGGCACTGACTTCACACATCTCTCCCAGGTCATGGAACCCATCTGAAGCAAGGCTTCCAAAGCAGTCTTCTTCAACATGTCCATAAAACATACATGATTACATAAGGTAGCTGGGAGTGTAGCTCAGTAGTGCAGTGCTTTCCCAGCACACATTAGGTCCTGCTTTGATACTAACATCACACACACACACACACACACACACACACACACACACACACAAACACACACACACACTTGTGATCTGGTAGCTGGCTACCTAATAAGACTTGTTTCAACTGCCCTCCCTGCACCCAGCTTTATCCTATCTATCCACACAGTCCCCTGGACATTCCTCCTACACACCAAGCAGTCTGCCTGAGGCATGCCTACAGATAGTCTAATGGATAGCTCATTTTATTTGGCTCTCTGCTTAGGAGTCTCCTCCTTTGAGTGACGGAATCATCTAAAATAATCCTCCCA
The DNA here is from genome assembly GCF_003668045.3 of Cricetulus griseus. Classification (NCBI taxonomy): domain Eukaryota; kingdom Metazoa; phylum Chordata; class Mammalia; order Rodentia; family Cricetidae; genus Cricetulus; species Cricetulus griseus. The sequence goes on from NW_023276807.1 coordinate 173,688,958, forward strand.
TCATTGTAAACAACACTTGGCTCCATTTCTCCTTGTAGTGCTTGTCACAGTCTAACATGGCGAGGATAGTATATTGTTTGTCTTTCCTCTTCAAAGTAAATCCCATGAAAGCAATGTGTTATTTACTTCACTGTTGTGCCCCAGGACCTTCAGCAATCCCTGCAGTCCAGGGACACCCAGCAAGCAAATAAGCAAACCCATCATATGGCCCCAGAAAGGGAAGGAAAGTACACTATTCAGAATGAAGTCCTTCACTCCCATTCTGACTGAGATATAATCTGTTCTAGCTAAGGACACAGCAAAAGGAAAGATCTGCTTCAAAGTGAATGCAGAGGGCTTGGAAATACTTGTCAGAAAGGCTTTGAAGATATTATTATCTATTTTGGAGCCATTATATGAAAAGGCTTTTAAAATTCCACAAGATCTAAGAAAATTCATGGCCAAGGTCCATCTGAACATACACCTTATGTCCACCACCAGCTTTGGGTCATGCTCTTAAAAAGGCCAGACCTGTTACACAAAGAAACCCTGGGGGGGGGGCAATCTGATCAACATGGTACGTTGGAACTGTTTGAAACTGTACTATGTGCCTGCAGTAGGAAGTAATGAAGAATTTTTCTATAAAGAGTTAAGAGATAAGTGAGTAAGAATACATGCTCGTGTGTGTGTGTGTGTGTGTGTGTGTGTGTGTGTGTGTGTGTGTGTGTGTGTGTGCCCATGTGCACATGCTTTGGAGACCAATCCCAAGGTTTTATGCATGCTAGGCATCTATCACTGAGATACAGCTCAACCCTGAGAAAAGAGTTCTTTTTATAATAATTTTTATTTGAGGTTGCAATATAATTACACCATTTCTCCCCTTTCTTATTTTCCCTTATTCCCCCCATGTATGCCTTCCTTGCTCTCTCTCAAATTCATAAGCTCTTTTCTTTTAATTATTGTGGTGTGTGTGTGTGTGTGTGTGTGTGTGTGTGTGTGTGTGTGTGTGTGTGTTCACGGCTCACCATTTGGCAATGGATAGTCACTTGGTGTGTTCTTCCTTGAAGAAGATTTTTCTCCCACTCTCAGCATTCACTAGTTTCCTTTAGTCCTTTGTCTAAGATTGAGGCCTCATATAACCAGATTTTATATAACCCACCCAAAGCACGCCTGGAGCCAAGCTGTAATTAATATCAAGTATCAAAGAAGAAAACTGGGGTAGAGGAGGAATGGGTTGCCCAGAAACCCACTGAGCAATAAATCTTCTGAAGTCCTATATTCTGCTACCACCAGAATAACTAAAGTGCCTCTCCGGCTTTGAGAAGACCTCATTCATCCTCTTGGCTATGTATGGTTCATACTATATTAAAACATCTTTAATAAAAATCTCCCACACAGAGTGTCAACTTGTAAAACCACTTTGGAAATCAGTATGGTGATTCCTCAGGAAAAAGGGAATCAGTCTACCACAAGATCCAGCAATTCCACTCTTAGGCATATATCCAAAGGATGTGCATTAATACAACAAGGACATCTGTTCAGTTATGTTCATACCAGCATTATTTGTAATAGCCAGAACCTGGAAGCAACCTAGATACCCCTCAACTGAAGAAGGGATGGAGAAAATGTGGTACATT